>NC_135816.1:93944987-93972487 GCF_964213995.1 Mustelus asterias
AGCAAACAAAAACACACGTGGAAGCATATCGAACCTAACCGGAGCCAAAGTAAATCAGCAAGTTTTCAAAAATATTCGACTTACCACGTCAACAGTTTTGTGTGCTTCTTACCACAAGCCCTTCAAAGTAGACATCTACAGCTCATAACGTAGACCAACGTCTTGAATTATTGCAGGTTACCTCTATTCCTCTAAATATCATTGAAAATTTTGCTGTGCTTGCTTCAAATTCATTCAGCCTTTCTCACGTCGCAGCATGTCTGCCTGAATTTAGTTCCTTACCCTCACTTCTAATACCAGCAGATTTCAAAGTAACTGAAAACATTCGTTAATTTTCAGTCTCAAACAATGTACATGGACATGAGCATCACCAAAATCTCGCAAGATTGAGCCAGCCCAAAGATTGTGCAAAATCTTCCCAAGTTTCCAGGAGTTCCTCCATTACAGTCAACAACTGAGGAACACAATAAGGATGGTGTCACCGTATACATTCTACATTCTTGTCAACAATATCATAATGGATAACATAAAAAAATAATGATTCATCTGTGATTTCCACTTGTCTTTGTATCTTCTGTGCAGTTCATATATTCAAACACTGATGAATTAAAAACACATTTTTTCTGAACACTGATGGCTTTGTGAACACAGATTTTGAACAGTATTTATCAATTTTTTGAGTTAATAGGCTGACATAACATCTGAACCAGTTGATATAATGTCCTGATGGAAATGAATTACGGGGAAACATTCACGTCGCCTATTTAGCTGCCAGTATGTAATGCAGGAATGATGAGGGGAGTTAGTCATTTGTGTTTCGTAGAAAAGGGAGTTACAGCATGATAGCGTTAGGATCCCAGTCCAGAACCAGAAGTTAGATGAGGAACTCAAACGAGATCCAAATATCTATTTTATTTCAATTTAAACATAAATTTAAACGATGCTTAATTTCCACAAATGAATAGGATATATTTTCTCAAAGCAGGCTTCATTCACAAAATAATTTAATCATAACTCCAACAAAAGTGAAGCAGTTAAATGTTAACAGTTGAACCACATTCAAAAATGAAAGAACAGCTCTAATTTCTAATGTATCACTATTTCAGCTCCACATAAAGAACATTTCTCTTATACTCAAGAACTATTGTAAATGCAGCTACCTGACTTGCTATGAATTGTGTTGCCAGCCTGCGAGGTTGAAGTGAGATTGTGTGGCGAGAGAGCGCAGATGTCCTGAAACTAATTGCTTCTCCACTACATAATTGGCTCCTCCAGTTAACCACATCATCACAGGTGGATGCAAATGTAAAACCCTTTACACTGCTTTAAGAAAATAAAGGAAATCGTTGCAAACACCACATGGCTACAATCAATAATGTATTGCGTCCAGACATACCGACGCACTGTCGAAAATGAAAGTAAAAATAAATGAACGTTAAAGCAGAATATTAAAAAGGAAACATAAAACATATCAATAGCACAGTATCATCACATTGTAGGCAGCGTGTAAATTTGTAAAAGTAACCCGCATCTAACTAACATTGAGATATTGAGATGGAAAGAGGGAGTGATCGTTAGAATTATGGGGGGAAATAACATACCATACCCAGGTCTAAATTCAATTAAACACTTCAGAGTAATAAAGAAAACGTGAATCTAAAAACGATCCAGTGAATTAATACTGTTACTTCAGAATGACAAACTGGAAAAATGTGCATTGGTTGGTCAAGTAGATGCAATTGTCGTCAATATGTGATGTAAGGGTGTTGAAAAATGCCACAATTAATGATAGAAATAGGATTCATTGGAATTTACAATTTAAGCTGACAAAGTAAGTAATTCGAGTGATTTTTAGAATAGCCCTTACTCCTTCCTAATAAAATACGGGATGACAATTTCAATGCCGAAATAGAGAAACAATCAAATATTTGTGTGCAGGTTTGAAGAGGAACCAAAACGATTCTTGCCATGAAATATGTAAATTATATGATGGTAAGAGACCAGCACCACAATCTAGAATTATTTTCACAATCTAGGACAATATTTCAGTAAATAATTTTAGTTATTTCGAGTTACTTCTACGAAGACAATTCGAAGGAGGTTTATGATAAAGCATGCATCAAGCAAAATATTTCTTATAGGCGAGCGTTTGTGAATGGTTTTACTAAATTCGGTCGAAGCAAATGGTCATAATATCAAATAAAATGGGATAATATGTTAAATGGATGCAGATTACTGTTTTTCCTCTCTCTGGCCTGCTCAGTATTTTGAGAAAGTTAGAATGCGCCTTTTAACTACCTTGTTAAATTCTCTAAAATTGTCTTGATAAAAACCTTAGGATCCTTTTCACGAATTATTACCTTAGTATGTGCCTTGAAAATACATATTTGAATAAACCTTGCTTGAATGTTTTTAGATATTGTAATGGTTCCCTGTGTCATTTCATGGCATAATAACTGCAGCTCTAAGGCATTTGCAACGAGCTGATAAATAGACGTATGCGTTTATTTTCGAAATTAAATTTCGTTTTATATCCCAGCAGTTGAAAATGCATTTATTTTTAATATTGACCCTGTATTCTGAATTATGATTCTCGCCACTATAATAACGCATAAGAGAGTTTGGAAAATGGTCTGTGGAGTACATTGAACAATTGTTGTCTCAATATTATTACAATCTTGTTCAAAGAGTATCAGAACGCTGGCTGAAAATAATCGTACGAAAGATGCATCACAAATGATTTTCGACAACGTGCTAGAAAAGGGATCTCGGGAAGAAAGAATCATCTGGATAATATTACTTCAACAGCAGATTGCAACATCCAGGCTATATGGGGCATTAGAAATGATAGAGGCACGCTTCCCGGACGTAACAATAAATCTACAAGGTAAGCACATTGAAAAACATCTTGAAAAAAATTTGAAATTCAGAAATAAAGAAAAAATAATGTATTTATTCAAGGTAAATTATTTCACGTTGAAGGTTGTGGTATTATTTGTCTATTGTCATTGTGGAGCAAAATATTTGATTGCTATTCCCAGCAATTTAAACACAGCTCCATTTGCATCATTGGACTAAATACCGGCTGCGACATTGAAGGTCCAGTCCATTTTATTTTACTTTGAGTCTGGTTTCGGTGACTATGCCGAAGATACCAAGCAAAAACTTTTATCTGCAAAATTACAAAAATAGCATTGCAAAGCAAATATGTGGAATATAATGTCACCATCGACAATTTAGACTAAATCCGCAAAGCCCCATACAGTTTACAGAAATTGCTCGTCATAATTCACATACTATCTAAAATGAATTGAATGCATGTATGGAATAGTGCATAATCGACGGTGGCAGGATTGTTGACATTTCGTGCAATAATTAGAGTGGGATGGATATGAATGTAAGTAATTAGGCATCTCAAATGTAAAGCTCGACTTGGCCTTGGAGACAAATCTGTCGCATCTCATCTGCCACGGTCTATCCCAGTGGAACTGCATTCTGACCGGCTTGATTTTTCTGCACTTTTCCAAATTTTCTTTAAATATATGGCACTTTCATATTGTGATCAATTGTTTTAAGGTGATCCCATTGCTTCAATAAATCCCATATGCATGTTGAACCGTGATTCGCAAGAGGAGCAATCCCAATCAAGAATGAAACTAGTTGTAAAAACATGTATATAGCAATCATAAACTTTATTTTAGTGAATCGACATACGGAAAAAAAACTGGCGGTTTTTCATATGACTGGGAATTCTTATGCTTTTGGCGCGAATTTCTGAATCACTGAAATATCAGTCGCCCATGGCAAAACTGGGATGAGAACCATAAGACTGTAGGCGAGTGATTGTATTCTAATAGTGTCTGCAACTCCATGAATCTATGGGTCTCCACTTCCACAATTGGAAAAATGTATCTGATTTGTGACCATCTAATTATCCTGCATATCTTAATGCGTGCTGCTCCAAAACAGTTTGGTTTGATCACAATGGCCCATAAGTATCAGATGCCAACAGGGAGAATCGAATATATATAAAAGTACACAATAGAATACAAAGAGATTTCGCATGAATTCCTTGCACTTTGAAGCCATTTGCATGCCTGACCTATTTTATAGTGAAAACATTCAAATTCAACGCAAAAATTCATGATGGAATCGGATGCGCTGAAATAAAATGCATACCCATTCCCCAGGATCCTGGTGGGATGGCAAACAACGCATATAACTGAGGAAATTCTCTTACGATATGAAGCCCCAGATACAACTGATGCAATTCTGAAATGCTGTGAATCGTCAGAAAAAAAAATCTTGCTAATTCCGAGATATTCTAAAATCTTAGATGACCTGACATTGCAAATGAATTACACATAACGAATGATGCAGAACTGCCAATAATGACCAACCTTAAAGGCTGTCGATGTTCTTGCGAAAATAATAATCACAAAACGATCTCTTTATTACTGGTGTTAATCACTGAACTTTTATAGGGCAATTAGGGATCAACAGTAAATGCAGGCCTATTTAGTGGTGAACACATCATGTAAATGACTAAATATTAAACTAGAATATAGGAGACAGGATCCTGAACAGGTGCTGAAATCCGAATTTAAAAATGAGTACCGTATATATTTGGCACAGTTCTAATAAGCTGTGAAACGCGTAAATCATCTGGCAATATCTAAACACCTGTAATCACTGATACATATAATTAAGGTTTCAGATGTGTGTCTACTTGCATTATTCACAGAATTGTAGAATCATACAGTGCAGATTAGGTCCGTCGGCCCATCGAATCCGCACCAAAACATTAGAGACAGCTGAACTTCGACCTAATCCCATCTGCCAAAACTTGGTCCATACCCTGAAAGTAGTGATGTGCCAAGTGCTTATCAAGTTTATTTGTAAAGGATGTGAGGCAACCCTTCTCTAACAACTTCCCAGGCAGCGCATTCCAGACCGTCTCCACCCTCTGGGTAACAGGTTTTTCCGTCACCTCCCTCCTAAACATCCTGCCCACACCTTGATTCGATGTCCCCTCACGACTGACCCTTCAACTAACGGGAACAGCTGTTTCCTATCCATTCTGTCCATGTCACTCAAAATCTTGAACACCTCTATCAGGTCACCCCCTCCGTTCTACCTGTTCCAACGTAAACAAACCAAGCCTGTGCAACCTCTCTTCATAACTTAACTGATCCATTCCAGGCAGCATCCCAATGAATCTCCTCTGCACCACATCCATCCTTTAACATGCCGACCATAATTGAACACAATACTCTAGCTGTGGACTGAGCAAAGTTCAATAAAATTTCAAAATGACTTCACTGCTTTTGCAATCTATGCCTCGATTAACATCTCGATTAATAAAGGCAGGAGTTCCGCATGCATTTTTCACCAGACTTCTAATATGCCCTACTGCATCAGAGATCTGTGGATAATCACGCCAAGGTTTCTTTGTTCCACATCAATTACTTGTGTCCGACCATTCATTGAATGGATCTTTGTCAAGTTACTCCTTCTAAAGTGTATCACATCACCCTTTTCAGGGCAAAATTACAGCTGCCACTTATCTGCCATTCCGTCTATATCTTCTCGTAATCCAAGGCACACCACCTCACCCTTAACCACCCGTCCAAATTCTGTGTCATCCGCAAATTTACTAATCCGACCCTGCCCCCCATTATAGTTGTCTATGTCATTTATATCAAAGAATAATAACCGATTTCTGTGGTAGTCAACAGGACACTGCTTTCCAGTCACGAAAGCAGCCGTCTGTTATCACTCTCTAATTCTACAACTGCGCTAATTTTGAATCCACTGTTTCAAATTACTCTGTATCCCATGTCATTTTATCTTCTTTACAAGTCTCCCATGTCAGACGTTGTCGAAAGCTTGGCTGAAATCGACATAAGCTACAACTGCTGCACTATCCTCGTCTATAAACATGGTCAACCCCTCAAAAACCAATTAAATTTATTAGGCGTGACCTTCCTCTGATGAAGACATACTGACTATCCCTGATCAAGCGTTGCCTCTCCAATCAGAAATATATGATCTCCTTCAGAGCTTTCCACAATCGTTTCCCTACCAATGATGTTAGACTCACTGGTCTGCAGTTCCCTGAATTATCTCTGCAGCCCTGCTTAAAAGGTAGAAGCACATTAGCTGTACTTCAGTCGTCTCGCAACGCCCCCACCCCCTGCCCCCTGCCCCCCTCCCCCGCCCCCCCCCCCTCCCCCACCCTCGACCCTGCTACCCCCCAACCCCGGGACCAGAGAGGATTTTAATGTCTGCGCCAGTGCCCCTGAAAACTCGTCCCTTGTCTCCCACAGCAGCCTCCGTCACAATCCATCTGCACCTGGAAATTTGTCCGCTTTTAAGGCTGCTAATACATTCAACACAGTTGTCTTCCCTCTGTCAATTTGCTTAACAACCTCATATTTTCTCTGCATGAATTTCATGCCAACGTCCTTATTCTCTTGGGTGAAGATGGATGTGAATTATTCATTCCACACTCTACCAATGTCCTATGGCTCGACCACAGATTGCCCCCTTGGTCTCTAATGTGCCTCATCTTTTTTATTTCTGCTTATCATCTTCCCATTGATATACCGATAGACTGTCCTGTGATTTTCCCTGCCATTACCAGTCACAGCTTTCTCATATCCCGTCTTTGATTTCCTAATTGTTGTCCAAAACTCCACCCTGCACTTGTTACACCTCACTAGTGTCATCACTGATTTGCTCTTTCTTTTCAAAAGCCTTTCTTGTCCTTCTCATTGTATCCTGAATATCTCTGGCCACCCAGGGTTGCCTGGGCTTCTTATTCCTACTTACCAGCTGAGGGGGCATGTTGTGCTTGCAACCTCTCCATTTGCTTTTTTCAATTCTCCCCACTGCTCTTCTGTAGATTTTTCCATTTGAACCTGCTCTCAGTCTACCTTGGCTAGATCCTGTGTTGTTTACTAAAATCCGCTCTATCCCAATCTAAAACATTTTTTTTTGCAGCTTGTCTATTTCCTTGTCCATAACAAGCTTAAGTTGTACCGTGTTATTCGCCATCACTAAAATGCTCCACCACCACCTCCCAACCCCACCCCACCACCCCCACCACCATCCCTCTGCTTTGCAGAGGGACCTGGGTGTCCTTGTGCAGGAATCTCATGGAGTTGGTTTGCAGGCGCAGCCGGTAATTAAGAAGGCAAATGGAATGTTGTCCTTCATTGGAGTTTATAAACAGCGAGATTATGTTGCAGGTGTATAAGGTGCTGGTGAGGCCACACCTGGAATACTGTGTACAGTTTTGGTCTCCTTACTTGAGAATGGATATACTGGCACTGGAGGCGGTGCAGAGGTGATTCACTAGGTTGATTCCGGAGTTGAGAGGGTTGGCTTATGAGGAGAGACTGAGTAGACTGGGCTCTACTCATTGCAATTCAGAGGAATTAGGGAAGATCTGATAGAAACATATAAGATTATGAAGGGAATGGATCAGATCGAAGCAGGTAAGTTGTTTCCACTGGCGGGTAAACTACAACTAGGGGGCAAGTCTCAAAATAAGGGAAAGCAGATTTAGGACTGAGTTGAGGCGGAACTTCGTCACTCAAAGGGTTGTGAATCTGTGGAATTCCCTGCCCAGTGAAGCAGTTGAGGCTACCTCATTAAATGTTTTTAAGGCAAGGATAGATACATTTTTGAACAAGAAAGGAATTAAGGGTTATGGTGAGCTGACTGCACTAAGTGGAGCTGAGTCCACAGAAAGATCAGCCATGATCTTATTGAATGGCGGAGCAGGCTCGAGGGGCCAGATGGCCTACTCCTGCTCCTAGTTGTTATGTTCTTAATTTCTTATGTTCAACCAGCTGTCCGGCTTCCATCCCTGCAATAAGGTCCAGCAGAGCTCCTTTCATTGTTGGACACTCTACATATTGATCTAAAAAGATCTTCAGTGCACATTTCACGAAACCTGCAACATCCTCGTCCATAATTTATGCAGATCACAGTTCTGGTTTGCAACGTTCGAATCTCCAAACATAATAACTCTATTGTTTGTGTTTTTACACACCTCGAAAAATTGAGCACATATTTGCTCCTCAATAGCCCTCTGACTATCTGGGTTTCTACAATGAACACCTAGCATTGTGATTGTCTTTTTTTTATTCATAAACTCTTCGCACAAAGCTTCATGTGATGCCCCCTCCAAGGCATAATCTCTCCTTAATGCAGTCACTAACTCCTTAACGAACGATGCAATGCCTCCTGTTTTACCTCCTTCTCTGTCCAGACTGAAGATTCTAAATCCCGGAATTTTGAGTTGCCAATCGTGTCCTTCCTTCAACCATGTCTCTGTGATGGCTACTGGATCACATTTCCGTGTCAATCTTTGCCCCAACTCATCAGTTTTACCAACAATAATCCTGGCATTAAAGTAGAGACCATCCAGCCTGGACTTCCTCCCTTGAAACATAATGCAGCTGCACTCCCTCTGACTTAGTTGTTTTGCTGTATGATTCTGTTCCCTTCTTCTGCTCACTGCTTGTGTCCGTTCACATTGCCCAATCAGTTTAACTCCTTCTAACAGCACTAGTTTAACGTCCCTAAAGGATGTTTGTCGCATTCACGTTCAGATGCAATCCGTTCCACTTGTACATATGCCATATTCTCCAGAAATGATCTCAGTGATCCAGGAATCTAAAACCCTCGCTCCTGCGCCATACCTTAAGCCACACATTCATTTATACTATCCTCCTATGTTTATGCCGTCTGCGACGTGTCACTGTCAGTGACCTCGAGATTACAACCCGAGAGGTCTTGCTTTTTAGTCTACTGGCTCTCTGCCTGAATTTTCTGATTCAAGTCCTTATCTCTCTTTCCATTAATGTCATCATTGCATTTTGAACTCGAGTAAAATAGTTTGAAATTTATTCAACTAACGCTTGTCTTTGGCTAGCAAATAAACAATAATTGCATTTTGCGTGGAGAGAACATGAATTGCATGCTTAATTGAGATACTGACACACAGAACGGTTCTAGTGGGGATCAGGTGAAAATGTGTTACTGCAGAATAATATCCATCACATGCTACATACTTGGAATTCTATGGCTTCATTTTCAATCGCCACTCTGTAGTTAAAATACCAGGCGAGTATCATGTTCTTGTGTTGCAGAAAGGAAGCAAGAACGTAAATAGAACGAGGTAAAATGATCTGATGGGTGTTTTTGAAGACGCCAGAACTAAGATGTTTACATTTCTCTGCTGCTCGATGTGCTGCTCGCCATTTAGTACGGGGATAAATAATTAAGAAAAGAAAGGATGGTCGAACGCATACCGTGCCGTTTAGTTACTTAGTTACTCAGTCAATGTGAAATACGTGATAGAAAGTGTGTGGATTGTTGGTTATTCAACTTGGCAGCTCTGGATATAGACCCCTGGGGAATCGAATAAGCCGGGAGGGATGCTGTGTGCATATTGGTGGGAAGGGTGAGGATCGGGGAACGATGGTGGTTGTGGTGGAGCAGGATTGCAGAATTCAAAGACAGGTCATTTCAAATGTGGCAAGACAAACGTCGTGGTATGCAGCAGAACTTCGTTTTGGTGAAAACAATGTCGACCAGGACGGCCAGGTCAATCAACACAGATAATAGCGGATTGATGATTATAATGAAATAAAGGACAATTACAATGCAAGTACTAGGCAGGATATGATAATCTGATTGAATCTGATTGAAATTAATCAATTGAGCAAATAAAATTGTTTTATTTTAACTTAATGAACACAATAGATACCTGTATGCAAACTACCAAACATTTGCAATTAAATATTGACGAAAACGTTAAATTAAAGAACACATAACAAGATAAACCATGTAAAGGAAAAGGGGCGCCCTGCTAATAACGGACTGGACACAGGGCGGCACGATGTTACTGCTACCTGACGGCGCTCGTGATCCCTGTTCGATTTTAGCCTTGGTGACTGTATTGAGTTTCCATATTCTCCACTAGCCTGTGTGTGTTTCCGCCGGGTAGTATGGTTTCCTCCCATAGTCCGAAGATATGCAGTCTGGGTAGACTGGCCATGATTAATTGTCCCTTACTGTCGCAGGTATGTAGGCGAGGTTAGTTAGCCATGCTGAATGTGTGAAGTTACGGGCATACGGTGGGAGAGAGCGCCTTGGTAAAATATACTGCTTAGATTAGATGCAAAATCGCTGGACCAAATGGTCACCGCCCTCACTGTCGGGAATCTACGGATTTTATGACGTCAGGGCGAAAGTCATTCATCGCAGAAACACAAGAGACCAAACCTGTTCCTTGGAGTACAGCAATGAAAAGGAAACGTTGATGCAAAGAGTTTGTTGTCCCCTGGATGAAGTTGTAACAAACTGGAATTTATTTATTTCACAATTTATTTCTTGTTCAATATGCCCTTGAGAAGGTGATGGTAAGCTGCCTTCGTCAACCGCTGTCAGACACCCGTTGTTGCTCTTGCACCCATAATTCTCTGACGGAAAAGCTGCTGGATTTAACCCAGCGACAGTGAAGGAACGGCGACAGATTTCCAAGCCAGGATGGTGAGTGGCTCTTAGAGGAACTTTCTTGTGGTGCTGTTCCCGTTAGGCTGCTGCCCATTTCATTCCAGACGGTAGTTGCCATGAGTTTAGAGGGTTCTGATAAAGGAATTTTGTGCTCCTGAAATGCTTCGAGTAGATGTCACATAATGCAATCACGGTGCATCAGCAGCGGAAGGGCTGGCTTTTGTTCAAAATTGTTCCAAACAAGCGGCATCCGTTTGGTCCGTGCTGGTTTCAAACTTCTAGAGTATTGCTTGAGCAAGTCAACAATATGTTACCATGGTTCTGACTTGTCCCTTGTAGATTTTGCACAGGCATTTGGAAATAAGAAGGCCAATTAGACTCTGCAGAATTTCCAATCTCTGACCGCTCTTGTAGCCGTGGTATTTACATCGCTAGTTCAAATCAATGATAACCCAGGATGTTGATTGTGCGGGATTGGACAATATAATGTCATTGAATGTAAAAGAGCGAATATCTCTCGATGGAGATTGTCATTGTCTGATACTTAAGTGGCCTGGATGTTACCTGCCACTTGACAGCCGAAATTTGGTTTGTGTTCAGGCCTTGATGTGTTTGGGCTTCGACTGATTCAGAGACGGATTGGTGCTGAATATTGATCAGCTCACTCCTGCCCTTATGTTGGAAGGAAGATCATTGGTGATGCAACTGTAGCCAGGAGCCCGGCAAACTCCTGCTCAACGTTCATACATATGATGCTTTTGCTGGACATTAAATTATGAACAATGTACAAGCAAAAGCTAGCAATTGCATACTCTCTCTCTCGAGAGAGAGAGAGAGAGAGAGAGAGAGAGAGAGAGAGGGAGCGATATGCAGACATATATGTATATATATATATATATTATATATATATATATACATATATATATAAACAATTCATTCTTCGGATGTGCGCACTGTTCGCTGGGCCAGCATTGATTCCATATTGGTGAGGGGAATTAGGAGTCCAGTGTAGGCAAATTTCCATTCCCTAAAAGTCAGTGAACCAGATGGGTTGCTACGACAATCGACAGTGATTTCATAGTGAGCCTCAGACATTATTGCAGGGTTTTTTTAAAAGTTGAATTCAATGCTGACAATCTGCCAAGATGTGATTTTAACCCGGGTCTCTGGATTACTCTTCCAGTGATATCACCACTACGATGCTGCCTACCCTGACTGATGAAAAATATGTGTACCTTCACAGCATACAGTCCTGCACTAAAAGTAGCAGAACTTCGATTTAGCAACATACGTTCTTGAGAGCCTCAAAGTAGGAACCGTTTTTTTCGGAATAATTTTCGAATGTTCGGAGAATGTTAGAATTCATCATTGCAATTGATTACTTGGAAGCAAGGCGAATATCGAACGTACGAACACTCGTGGGAACCATGAAGTATCGATAAAAAAGTGAATCAGCAATCTTCAATAGACTAGCACATGGGTTCAATGTATTAAGACACTCTTAATTATAATGGAGGGTAAGAGAATTACAAAATCATTAAAGACACGTATCAGAGAGCTGGGGATTTTTATTTACATTACAACAGCAGCCCTGCGTCTTCGTTCCGATTCATTACAGAAGCAACTGTTGCTCCCATTCCATCGCCTTTCTTCATAGTACTACAACTTTACCAATCTAAACAAATTTCCACTTGCCTTTTGGCAGTTTTGGTAGCCCACAATCAAGTAGTTACTTAAAACCCCTGGGAAAAATGAAAACGTCTGGCAGCATCTGTGGAGAAAAGAACAGAGTTAATTTTCCCAGCCAAGATGTCGAACATTCAAGCGAAATTGAAATTAAATATTTTTTTCTCTCCACAGCTGTTGCCATGCCGATGGAGCATCCCAAATTCATCTGTTTTCACTTCAGATTTCCAGCATTGGCAACATTTTTCTTTTGTTGGAGTTAAAGATTCTACCCGTTGTTTTGAATTAAAAGAAATAAAGATTTCACTTACATATCTCTCTTTCTATTTGGTCATTGGTTATCCAGCCGCCTGGCTGCGGCATCAGTCACTGCCTATCTTTTCTGTCGGCATTCGATTAATTCTGAAAAGCTCAATCGATCTCCCGTCTGACCTCTCCTCGCAGGAGAATAAATGTATCTTCTCAAATATAAATTGGGATTAAATCATGGTATACGATGGAAGAGAACTTCTTCAAACAAGTTTCGTGTACTTCTATTCATAGTGCAAGTGGCAAATGCTTTCGAGAAATGAGAGCGTATCACCATTCAAAAGGCAGGATGGAAGTTTAAACAGCCATTTTCACTGGAGAAAATACAATGCTGTGACAAATGGAACTAACGTCTGAATCTTACACTGGACATGAGCGCCTGCATGAAGGAGTCCTGGAAGACGTCGGTTTATTCTTAGTGGATGAAGCCGTTATAGACTTCCAAAGTTCACTGGCTTCAGGAAACGTCCTAGTGTAATGCAAAACCGTAAATATGACGCATTTCTTTAATCAAGCAGGGGGACAAAACTGCCGAAGCTATCGGCGAGTAAACCTATCGTCTATACATGTGAAATATTATTATCCTCTACTTAAGTTACTGTAAGTTTTAGGTACAATTAGAACTTAAATATGAATCGTTTTCATTTGAGACTTTAGCCATTTATTCAATAGGAGACAATTCATTGAATTTAGGCGGGAAATTTTCACTAAGTTGTAGGTACACATTGACGATATGACGGGATTTGACTCGAATAAAAATACAACTTATTTCCTGTTCAGCATTGGGTGCAGGTTGACAAATCATCTTGGTTGTCTCTCTGTAACATTTGCTTTGCTCTCGAAGCACTTAATTCCTGTGCAACCATCTCAATGAAAGCTTATGCTTATTGAGCTCCAGGGAAAATAATTCAAAGCACTTTACATGCAGAAATGTTCAAAGGCATCTATAAATGCTAAGGCAAGGGATTTAACCTGAAATCTCCGATCAGCAACTCGATCAGTCACGCGTTAATGTTGTGGGCAAAAACTACAGACTGTCTGTTTAACCAAGCATGTATAAATTTCAAGTTATAATCTTGATCAGGCTACGAACCAATGTCAGTATTAAAGGTACAACTGTCCACATTTCTACTACAAAAAAGGAAAACAAATTAACAATCACCATCAGGTGCATGCAGCCTTGTATCAAAGGTATAATGACTTGCTTTTTCATCAATACTGCTATCGTTTGAAGGAACAAATTTAAGGAACAATTCACCGCTATATTGTTTCATCTTCGTGTAATGAATCACTTCAACCTTGTCTCCATTTTCTGCTCTTCATTGTATTGTTTCTTCTGATCCACATCCCACGGATGGAGTTTCAGCCACATGACCGTCATTCATTCATGTGGATTTCCATGTTTCATATATCTACTAATCAACCTATCAATATTCTGCGAGTGCTATCTAGCAAAGAGAGGCTGAGTAATTTTAGCATGCCACACCGCTGATGCTCCATGAGCTATGTAACTGTCGAAACTGATCATTAGTAATGATGTGGCAGCAGTCACGATACACGTTTTGCATTGCACAACCTGTTGTTTAACCTGATCTCATTTGCTCCTTGACAGATAATGCAGATACCAGCTTATCACAAACGTTGGCAAGCTGGACCGATTCTGAAATGACCAATATCACATATTTCATCCGCCCGACAATTGAACAGTTGATTGAAAATTTCGTCGTGGGTATTAGTCAGTCCCTCTTCGCTGCAAATGTTCTTTCGAGTACAGATCTTAAGGTATGAAACACACGTGATCGACAATAAAAATGTTAAGATGTCGTCCGAATGATTGCGTAGATTGACCACCTACGTAACAATATTGTGAAGTAGAGTACACCGTTTAATCTTCAGCTATTTAACAGACATGACACGCATCTGCAGTGTTCTTCTAATACACCTTTTGTAAAATAATTGCATCCGCGATTAGCAACGAATTGATTTTAAAACATGACACCTAATTGCGTGACAATGAGTTATTCATGGCAGGTCTGTGGAGCAATGACCCTCAGCTGACTAAACAATTCTCTTCTCTCATAGGGCAGTTTAGCATGGGGTAGAGCTTCGCTTGTGCTCTCTGAACTTGTCAAAATGCTATCTATTATCCTCTCTCCCAGCCGACATCAGCCTATTCTACACTGCTGCCCAATTCTAATTTTACACAGTTTGTTTAGCCCTGTTGCTTGAAACTTACACAGTTACAACAACTGAAAATACGTTGTAATATTTCCAATATATGATTTCTATGATCAACTAGTCATGTATAATTTTACGCCCAAGGAGTTCCTTCAATAGAAAAAGTCTCAAACTTGTCTTGTTCGTTACATTATCCTCCCTATTGGTACATACTTTCCATTTGCCGAGCATCATTCACCATTCGTTTAATGTATTCCGCACCAGGTTTGGCACATGCATTGTTTCCAATTATTATTCGTTCATAGTCTGTAGGCAATTACTTCAAAGCCAGAATTAATTGCCCATCCCTTTATGAAATTGGGAAGCATGCGATGAGACATCTGTTTCAACGACTGTAAAGCACCTGCTCTAAATGCCCCCATGGTCCGTTGCGGGAGGAATTTAGAGGATATTTGACCACCTAAAGTTAAGGAATAAGACATTTATTTCAAGATATGTTGCTGTGTGTAACGGTTTGACACTGTCATGTGGTGGTGTTCGCAAACACATGTACTGAGCTTGTTATTCTAGATCGTAATTGTGGAAGTGTAGGTGGTGGTGGAGAAACCTTGGCGAGTTTTTGCATGGGTCATTTTGATGGTTCACACTGCTGCATTGTCCGCCGGAGGAAGGGTTGAAGGTTTACGATTGTGGTGCCGATGAGTTGTGCAGTGTCGACATATATGCTATACATAATCGAAGCTTTCCACCACATTCCTGATTTACCTCTTGAAAATTTTAAATTAAATTTGAGGTGTCAGAGTCTGAGTTATGTGGCATTTTTTAAATTCGTGAACCTATTCCTACAACCACATTATTTATGTAGCTCGTCCAGATAAATTACTGGTGAATGTCAATATGCATGAGTTGAGGTCTCATCAGCCAAAAAGCGATTGCATGTAACACAAAATGCCATGGTAAGTACTTTCCCTGGAGACAATTGGTCATTGCCGTAACATTTCTGTATTCAAGTTCCACATATCAGCACACGACTGAATGTTGTCCAGTTTGTCTGCACATGGTTGTAGTATATTCCCGTATGTGAGTACTTACGAATAGAAAATAACACCCTTGAGTAAGCCGTTAATGTTCAAACCATTAATCGTGGAACGAAGCAATGCTTATTTATAAGCCAGCTGAAGATTGTTGACCTAAGAGCCTAACCTGAGGAAATTCTCCAATAATGCACAAGTATTAAGCTGACTGGCCTCCGCAAACCTACAATCTTAATTCAAAATAGAGCCAATCGAGCACTTCCCATAATTGTACGCTGAATTGTATTTCCTAAAGCCATTCCTACTTTATTCGATGCAAAGATGCCTTAGTCTCAAAGGCAGTGCCCCTCACTTCACCTCACGAGTATAGCACGTGTTTATCATTCCTGGTGAATTCCTGGTCAGCAACAACTTGGATTTTGCACATTAGCGAGTATGATAATTGATTGAGAAGATTTCTGACAACAAATTATGTGCATTTTACTCGCGATTGAGGGTGTATAGATTACTGGCGGCAAGCCAATTTTCTTTGAACATATTTTTGTGTAAATACATTTTATGTATATTTGTCGATGAGATGTCATGTAGCAGGTTTAAGGAAACAGCTTGATTTGTTCTCAGGATCTCTGAAAAAAAGTTTTCAATACCAGAGCAGGAAGGTTGTCAGAACTCATAACAAAATACCCAGTGCTTTCAGGCATTAACTGATAGCACATCAAGTGAATCAAATTGGCTGAGCACTTGCATTTTTGTTCCGCGAAACACAAGTGGAGTTCGAGATGAACTGTCGATTCATAACGTCTAGCTGGACAGACTAACAATTATACAACTTTTTTTTTGTCCGCACATCCCCGCCATTCATCACCCATCGTTGTGCAGGCGTGGATGAAACGGTGAGTTTGGACTGGGAGGTGGTGCGGATGCTTGTTCTACCTTTTTATACGGCTCATTATTTCATTATTAGCAAGTTTATTTATTAACGTAAAATTTTGAAAGTTTCTATTCGGAATCCCGAAATGAAGGGAGAATGAGCGAATGCATATTGATTGTGCCAATATGTTTGCGTTTGTGTTTCAGAGAATCGGGATGCTTGCTGAATTAAATCGTTTAAATGACGCTTCTCAAGTGATTATGGATATATTACTCCTGAACGGAACTCATGGAGAAAGATGTTTTTGGCGACAACTACTCCAACTACGGAACTTAACGCCCAATCTGAAAGCAATTCTGGCGGAAAAACAAACGACAGGTAGCTGAATATAAAACCCTCCAAGTTAAAACGTAGTTGATTTCCAAGTTAATCATGAAGTGTATGCTCCTTTGGGCAGAAAATACATTCAATATATAGCGAACAAATTTAATTAAAATTCGTACTTTTTTTTCTCGAAAAGTAGCCATGCAAAGCTGCTGTAAAACCAATGCCGATTAATTAGTTAAATTTCTGACACTGGAACTGAGCAATTTATACGAGGTCCTTGTCTAATTTTATTTCAAAAAGCCTGTGATTAATCAACGCTATAACTGCCCTTTCAAACTATACATTATGCACAATAACAAAAAAACATAATACCACCGGAATTAAGATGGCATTTACCTCTATACGCAAACTATTCACGCGTGCCTACCTTCGCTTCCATGGTACGATAGAGCACGAGGAAGGAATGCGGGTTTAGAAAATTTAATACAGCAGTATCAACAATGCAAATTCGACAGCGAATTTTGTTTTTGTTTTAGTCGTCAGCCGATTGGTATATGATAATTACGGTTTATTTTACTAGTAACATGTACATAATTCCATGGAGGGAAGCGTTGTTCTTTGCAGTTTGTGCTGTGCATTGAACATTCAATAGGTTAATCCAATTGTGTCGGAGTTCTCGACATGAAGATTATTGATGTTCATTGTGATGAGCAGCTCGTTCGATACTGTAACAGTGATCCATCACAATAGATCGGAAATCGTTCTGCGTAAATTGCACATGCGAATATTAAAATCTGCAAGTAATGGTACAGCAGTTAGAAACATGAGCAATTAGCAATATTCAATAAAACCGTGTTTGAACGCGGCCTTATATACTTTTTCCATTATCCATTGAAATCTGGTGGTCAAACATTAGCGGCCTCCGCTTTAAAATGTACTATTATACGAGCACTGATGGCCTTTAGAGAAAAGAGTTTCAAACGTCTAACGCCATTTTTATGAACGAATGTTCCTCAACGTCACTCCTAAAAGGTTTTGGTATCATACTTCAAATCTCAATTCTAGATTCCCGTCTCCCAACAGTGGAAATTGTTTCTTTCCCGTTTCCAACAATTTGCCTCCACTCTTGAAAACTGGGATAACGCACTCTTTACCGTTTTATATTCTAAGACATTAGCTTCGTTCCTATAGCTTCCCTCGTGAGTTAATTTTGAATTGCAGCCACCTGTTTGGTAACATTAGGCCAGTTATTGTATAATTTCTAACGTCTGATCTCGAACAGCTTAGGGTGCAACTGATGAGAAATGGATATACTGTGTAATTCTTACATACATCAATTTTCTGATAGACGTTGTGCACAATTGAAGTTGCGTTGAAAAACTGCGCGTTCACTTAAGCAATTTGCAGAATCTGATGCGATTATCATTATATGGCTGATAAAACGTGGATTTATTGTAAGTCCATCAGATCATGTGTCGTCACTGAGAACTATGCACAGATGAGTTGAGATAAGGAGCTAAATCATGAGCTTGAATGAAGGAGGTGGAAACAGGCAGTTCTATTAATCTTGCTAATATATGTTCGTTAGATTTTCTCTGGACAAACGTGACGCCGATCTTGCGAAAACACTGGTTTAATCTCAGGCTGTTTCCACCTGTAGAATATTTGTTTAAAAAAACGTTGTTTGGAGCGAGGACCGAAAACATCTTATTGAGGCTTCCCAATATTCGATTCGCTGAACTATCCCCCGCCAAATATTGAACGTTCCCTCACTGATATCATAGTTCCGAGCGAAAACATGAAGAACTGTGATGATTCGCCATAGTTTAGTGAAACCACCATGCACATGACCAAATCAATATGTCCGTTTGCACCATATCATTTAGTCACTTAGGGAAATACATGTAGATCCTCAAAGTTGGAAAATACATGTAGATCCTCAAGGTTAAGGATGGAGGATGTGAATCAAGCTGCCTATTTAAGACATTTGCTGCCAATCTCACGAGTACGCTGGCGGAGATTATCTTTTAGAATTTCACGATCGATAATTAAGATCAAATTTCACAGGTTGTCTGGTGAATTTTGAACCCATATCCCCTCTGGATTACTATTTCAAAGATATTGCCACTGGAAAACTACCTACCATTTCAAAACTGCCAACTTTGACAACCAATGATTTTACTGTGCAATACAATCTAAACATAACAAGGGAACGCCCAGGCCAATATGGCAGTGTTGCTTTTGAAACATAAACTGAGTGTATAGTGATGTAGCATAAACCGTCCATCTGCGAATAACAAGTAAAAGTAAATGTGGAACTAATCTCGAGATACGTAAATCGGAAAATTTAATAGAAACTGCACTTTGAAGTCGTTGTCGGCACTTACAACTTTTGATAGTTGAAGGAGGCCATCGTATCTTGGGAAGTATGTCATCTGACGTTCTAGACGACCACATAAGCAATCGTTATTTGGCTTTCATGCAGCTCAAAAATATTCTCAACAGCAATTTTGTGTCAAATTCTGCAATGCAAATCTGATTGGCAAAAACCTTTTAAAAAACCCTCTGCTATAACAGGCGAATTGTCAGATTTTTTTTGTTTATCATTAATACATGGTGTTGTGTCTATGTCGAGGGAAGTATTTAATGTCCCTAACTCTTTGCACTTGGAAAGGTGGTGGTGGGCTGATTTCTGCAACCGTTGAAATCAATTTACTTTGGGTATGCCTACAGGTTTTAAAGTTTAATTAATTGCGTCACAAGAAGGCTTAGCGTAACACTGTTTAGGGAAGTAATTCCAGAATTTTAACACGGTGGCAGTGAAAACGGCGATATATGTCAAGTCACCATCATGCGTGGCTTGTAGGGAATCTTGCAGGTGGTGATCAAGCTCCTTTGTGTCTAGAGCTCTTCTGCTTCTAGTCTGCAGCTGTCATAGATTTGGAATGTGAAACCTTAGGCTCGTGGGATAGTCCCAATTGTGCACCTTGTAGATGGTACACGCTGTTTCCGCGTGTGTCGGTAGTGATTGTAGTGAATGCTGGTGGATGGGGAAGTGATCAAGTGAGCTGATTTGTCCTGGATGGTGGCAAGCGTCCTGAATGCTGTTGGAGAAGCACTCATCCACGCAAGTGCAAATACTTTCATCGCACTTCTGACTTTTGACGAGCCCGATTGTCTAGGCGATTTGAGAATAAGAAAATGAGTTAATTGCCTCAGAATTTCAAACGTCAGAAGTGCTCCTGGAGCCACATGGTGAAAATTGCACGCCCAGATATTTTTCTGGTATAGAATGGGCAGGCTCTTTGCCTCCTGCTTTTTTATGTTGAATCGTGAAATAGACAATTTTCCACATGTTCGCATTCAAGGCATTTGCTCTAGCTGTAGTGAAACAGCTTTTGTCTGGGTCTGCCACTGTTTCTGAACGACAAAACTTCAGTCCTGTTCTCCGAACTTCGTCATGAACAATGGTGTTCGATATGTCCCCCTTGACCAACATTTGATGGCCGCATATTGTGCCTTAAAGTTTTGCAAATTCTTTCAGAGATTTCTGCCTACAAAAACAAAATGCTTTTCCACCTCTATGCATTGCATTTAAATGCTCAGCACATGCAAAGGTGATTGTAGTCCCTTTCCAAGCTGGAGGCTGGTCATTCAAAATGAACAGAACTTTAGGATTTCTGCCAATTAGTAATTGAATCGGACCAAAGCCTCAGACCATAGGCAATGAATTCTTTGCATGTACCGCGCCCATGATAGTGCTAAACTTAACTTGCCACTTGGTCTATCCGCCAAAATTTTCCTGAACATGTCATATATTACCACAATGTTCCTCTCATACATCCCATTACTAAATGGGCTTTCTGTAGCCATATTAATGACTATGATATCCATGTGAATGATATCCAGTAAATTCCACACACGGTAGACGTACTCTCACTGTCTAACACAAGTCTATTAAAGGATTCTAAAACCAAAACTTTATTACAGGAGTAAACCTCTCGTTAATAAGAGAACGCCTCCCTTTTGGTCACTATCTTCTTCCTCTTCCGATTCTTCTGTGCTACCTGTAGCTTCAAACACTCAATTTGATTATATCGGACAGTTGAAGAAGCTTTTCAGAATCACGTCAAAAACAACGACTGATCATACCATGGGAATTTCTGGGGTTCATTTTGCAGTTACCATTCTCCATATCCTTCCTCCAGTTATGGACATTATAGGGGTTTATGTCCTCCCAATTCCTGGGTCCCTATCTTCTACCATATTCCCCTAGCCGGCTGGTGCGTGTACGATCTCTCCATCCTGTTTACAGTGTATCTGTTGCAGTCTGTGTGATCACTCACTGACCCAGTGCTCCGAAAGCTTGTGGCTTGTGCTGCTAAATAAAGCTGTTGGACTTTAACGTGGTGTTGTGAGACTTCTTACTGTGCTTACCCCAGTCCAACGCCGACATCTCCACATCATGAACCATTTGTGTCATAAAAGCCGTGGGGATAGAATGTTACCCTACAAAAGAAAAGTATCTGTCATTTGATCATATGAGGTCTCTGTCTGCAAATGTATCCCCTGTCAAAACCAGGAACCTATCTATAGTTGTAACTTTAGCAAAGTCCAGTAACTTAAAAGCCAATGTGAACTGTAGAATTTTCAGCCGGAGTTTGTGTAGCCTTGTAGATAGCTTATAAAATTCCATCACGTATTCTTCAATACCAATATCCTCTGATTTCCGAAATCTATCGAAACCTATCCTGGATTCATGCGCACTTAATAAGTCATCCTTTTTCATAAATGTTATCCATAATAATTAATAAATTAAGCAGATATTCCTCCGAGTCCACAAATTCCAACTCGAATTCGGAAAATACATTGCTTCTAATTTTACATCTGTATGGTAAAGAAAGAGCAAAGGCCATCCCTTGTTTTTTTTCTACCAAAACCGGTTACTTTAGTACACATGATAAGTTTACTACTCCATTGCTCATCAGGTTCGGTGTCTGAAAATAATGGTGGATCGTCATATCCTGGCACTTTTACTCGAGGTTCAGCCATTTTTTCTCTCCTGCTCACCCCTTTATTGATTTGAATTTGAGTGAAGTTGTTTCCTTTCTTGTTCGAAAACGTCGTAACTTGCAGCCCTTTACATGAAGCCATCAATCATTCTCTGCTACCAGTGTCTGAGCCTCTCGGCTGCAGTTCAGTAAAGGAGACATGAGTTCTGCTTCTTCATAAAGTAATTGATTTATTTGATTCAACTCCACATACAATTCTGCCCAGCACACAGTGCCACCCCTTTATATATCCCAATGATTTCCATTAAAAATGATTAACATCTGATTTAGAACTTAAGTGGAAACTGACTGGTAATCCATTCCTAACAGTGTCAACCATTTACTGTTTATTGTAACAGTCATAAAATGATTATAAAACATGAGCAGGCTATGCAGGCTCAGTGTAGGGTCTGGACAAGAAGTACGCACAATGGCTCACATTTTTCCTTCCGTAAAATCCTGAATTTTGCTTTCTAGTTGATGGTCCAAAAATATTTGATAAACCATCATGTAACCTCTGCCCAACACCCGCTCGGTCATCACGTGCTTACTGCATGAAATATATTTCTTCACCTCATGCTAACGCTCCTTCGTTTGCCAATCAAATTAAAGACAGTAATTTTTTTCGATTTTATAGCAAAGAACCACTTAGGAATTCCAGATGAGGCAAACGATTTGTAGCTAATAATTGTACCGTGGGATATTCATAGACTCATAGAACCATGCAGTGCAGGGAGCCCATTGGCACATTGAGTATAATATTAAGTAGAGACTTTGAAATATTAAGTGATTTTGTACAACTGTAGCAGAATAGTATCAGTGCTGATAAATATGACGTCATCACACCTACGTCAATTTGGCCACCCAGGAGCATTTCATTTTCTTCCAAATACTTAAAATGCTGGTGATGGATGTTAAAAGTGATGTCAAGACCAAATACGCAGGGAGTTATAGACGTTTAAAAATGTTAGCGAAGTTAATGCAATTAAACGAACATTAACAACAGAAACTGGACAAGTATATTTACAACTAAAGATAAACGATCTGGAAGAAGGTGTAACTGGGGTGATCAGTAAGTTTGCGAACGACACGAAAATGGCTGGACTTGCAGACAGTGAGGAACATTCTCAGAGGCTACAGAAGCATGTAGATAGGCTGGAAATTTGGGCAAAGAAATGGCAGATGGAGTTCAATCCAGATGAATGCGAAGTGATGCATTTTGGTAGAACTAACGTAGAGGGGAGCTATACGATAAATGGCAGAACGATAAAGGGTGTAGATACGCAGAGGGACCTGGGTGTGCAAGCCCACAGATCCTTGAAGGTGACGTCACAGGTGGAGAAGGTAGTGAATAAGGCATATGGTATGCTTGCCTTTTTAGGACGGGGCATAGAGTATAAAACTTGGGGTCTGATGTTGCAGTTGTAGAGAGCATTGCGTCGGCCGCATTTGGAATACTGCGCCCAGCCCTGGTCGCCACACTACCAGACGGACGTGGAGGATTTAGAGAGAGTGCAGAGGAGGTTTACCAGGATGTTGCCTGGTATGGAGGGGCTTAGTTATGAGGAGAGATTGAGTAAACTGGGGTTGTTCTCACTGGAAAGACGGAGGATGACGGGTGACGTAATAGAAGTGTATAAAATTATGAAAGTCATAGATAGGGTGAACGGTGGGAAGCATTTTCCCACGTCGGTGGTGACGTTCACGAGGGGTCATAGGTTCAAGGTGAGGGGGGGGGGGGGTTTAACACGGATATCAGCAGGACGTACTTTACACAGAGGGTGGCGGGGGCCTGGAATGCGCTGCCGGGCAAGGTGGTGGAGGCGGACAAACTGGGAACGTTTAAGACTTATCTAGATAGCCACATGAACGGAGTGAGAATGGAGAGATACAAAAGGTTGGTCTAGTTTGGACCAGGGAGCGGCGCGGGCCTGGAGTGCCGAAGGGCCTGTTCCTGTGCTGTATTGTTCTTTGTTCTTTGAAGGCTTGCTAAATGATTTCTTCACACTGTACAGTCAGGACATGACACATTGTGAACAATATATTGTTCTTTGAAGGCATGCACCGCAGATTCACCTGATTCTTACGGTTCGTGTTCATGAACAGAAAATAAAAATAAACAGCCATGTATTCGTTGGAATAAGCCGATGGCAGGATTTGATGCAGGCTATAGATCGTGGAAAATAGTTTCTTTTTTCGGGGGTGGGAGGGAAGAAGCGCTACATTCTACTCGGAAGCTTAACTAGAATATGTGATATTAACATTGCAATCATAGCCAGTCGTTTCGGAATTAGGTTAGGATATATTCAGTGGAAAGCTGACCTCCTCACCAAAACAAAATCACAAATTAAAGTTTAACTTTTAATATCAACGGAATGTTATTGGTAACGGTTATGGAGACATGGCAAACTGATGGAGCTCCTGCTCATTAAGGACCATACAAATTTCAGGATTGAGATGATTATTGCTGAGGCATACTTGTTGGTTACAAAGCACGAGGAACGTATTTTGATAAATATCTACTATAGACTTTTGTGGTGCGAGGTATGACAGTGTCGCGATATTGTTTTGAAAAAGACAAGAAATTTGGGCGCAAGTGATCAGCAATCTCAAGTATTAAGCAAACAAGCGTTAGAATAGTGATTGACATTTTATTATACATTTAATATGATTTTCATCGGCTTCCTGTTGGGTGCAATATGTAGCAAGACGAGGAGGAACGTGAAGTACAGGATAACATCTGAGTCGCTAAAAGATTCGTACAGAGGGAAGAGAGACTGAAATGTCATTGATGTCGCTAAAACTCAAATTTCGTTCAATGAATGAACGTTGCTTTCAGTTTTTATATGACCTTAAACGAATTTTAATACAATGGATTGAAGCGCCGAACTACGTTGGTGTTGCAACTCTGACGTTTACGTGCAAGTAATTTGTTAACTGCGCGAAGCTGATGGTCTATCGTTGCTTGTGAAGTGGAGTATAGATGTCAGCTCTGTCCCTCAATTATAACAGGCCTTTTGGTAAACTTGACTCCCTGTTGACAGCATTGGATTTATTTATCATGATTATATTCAATTCATTTTTCTGAACTGTTCAGTGTAGGATTACTGATTGGATAAGCAAGAATAGGTAGCGATGCTGTTAACTCGCTAAATTAAGAAATTAACTGAGAGCTTTCAAAGGAAGGTTTCTTGACAGACACACGCGCACTGACAGACGCGCGCAAACTCAACACACAGTTGCAAACACATTCTTTAAAATCACGTTTCTAATTCCTGCCAACGGTCCATTGGCTTCAATTAATAGATATTTAAAATGAAGCTAGTTAGAATTCGTGCATCTCAACAGACACACAGGAAGAAACACAACAAAAATTATAATCCGGCAGTCATTTTCCTGGAATATAATCTCATGGATGAACGGAATTTCTTGACAGAAATTAACATCTGCAGTCATTATTGCTAATTCACCAGGTAAATGAACATATGAAAGAGATAATATGCAGAAGCAGGACGACGCTGATGATATCTATGATATATAACGCTGAATACATCACGTGTTTGTTCAGTTTTGGGCGACCTGAAATATTGTTGAATTATTAAAACACGCACAATTCGTCAATCAGCTCAACAAGAACTCTCGTTCTTGCTTCAAATAGATGCAGTCTAATCTTTATGAAATCACTATTTTTACAAAGATCAAAAATGTACAAGATTGAGACAATCTGATACGAAATAAACTGTCGGGAAAGCTGAGGAAGTAAACTATGGTGAAATAGTCGTGGATAAAACCATTAGTTGTAAATGCTGCATTCATATTTACTGCAATTTATTCGTATGATTGTTGACAATGAGTATAGAAACATAGAAAACAACAGCACAAAACAGGCCCTTCGGCCACACAAGTTGTGCCGAACATATCCCTACCTTTTAGGCCTACCTATAACCCTCCATCCTATTAAGTCTCATGTACTCATCCAGGAGTCCCTTAAAAGGCCCTATTGAGTTTGCCTCCACCACCACTGACGGCAGCCGATTCCACACGCCCACGACCCTCTGCGTGAAAAACTTCCCCCGAACATCTCCCCTGTACCTACACCCCAGCACTTTAAACCTGTGTCCTCTCGTAGCAGCCATTTCCACCCTGGGAAAAAGTCTCTGAGAGTCCACCCGATCTGTGCCTCTCAACATCTTACATACCTCTATTAGGTCTCCTCTCATCCTATGTCTCTCCAAGGAGAAAAGACCGAGCTCCCCCAGCCGATCCTCATAAGGCATGCCACTCAATCCGGGCAAAATCCTTGTAAATCGCCTCTGCACCCTTTCAATCTTTTCCACATCCTTACTGGAATGAGGCGACCAGAACTGAGCACAGTACTCCAAGTGGGGTCTGACGAGGGTCTTATATAGCTGCATCATTATTCCCGGACTCCTAAACTCAATCCGTCGATTGATAAATGCCAGCACACCATACGCCTTCTTAACCACCTCCTCCACCTGCGGGGCCGATTTTAGAGCCCTATGGACCCTGACCCCAAGGTCCTTCTGATACTCCACAGTACGAAGAGTCTTTCCCTTTATATTGTACTCCTTCATCCCATTTGACCTGCCAAAATGGACCACGACACATTTATCTGGGTTGAAGTCCATCTGCCACTTCTCCGCCCAGTCTTGCATTCTTTCACTGTCCCTCTGTAACTTCTGACATCCCTCCAGACTATCCCACCAACCTTCGTGTCATCGGCAAACTTACCAACCCACCCCTCCACTTCCTCATTCAGGTCATTTATGAAAATGACAAATAGCAAGGGTCCCAGAACAGATCCTGGGGCACACCACTGGTGACCGACTTCCATTTCGAAAAAGACCCATCTATACACATTCTCTGCCTCCTTTGGGCAAGCCAGTTCTGGATCCACAGGGCAGCAGCACCTTGGATCCCATGCCCTCTCACTTTTTCTAGAAGCCTTGCATGGGGGACCTTATCGAACGCCTTGCTAAAATCCATATAAACCACATCTACCACTTTCCCTTCGTCAATGTGTTTAGTCACATTTTCGAAGAACTCCACCAGGCTCGTAAGGCACGGTCTGCCTTTGACAATGCCATGCTGAGTATTCTTGAGCATACTAAACCTCTCCAAATGCTCATGAATCTTGTCCCTCAGGATCTTCTCCATCAGCTTACCAACCACTGAGGTGAGACTCACCGGTCGGTAATTTCCTGGGCTATCCCTATTCCCCTTTTTGAAAATAGGAACTACATCCGCAATCCTCCATTCCTCCGGCTCCTCTCCCGTCTCCATCGGCGACGCAAAGATCATCGCCAGAGGCTCTGCAATCTCTTCCCTCGTCTCCCACAGTTACCTGGGGTACATCCCATCCGTACCCGGCAATTTATCTATCTTGATGCCATTCAAAGATTCCAGCACAACCTCTTTGCTAAAGTCCACATACTCAATATTTTCAGTCCACCGCAAGCCCACAGTACATCCACCCAGGTCCTTCTCCTC